>NC_056732.1:1490942312-1490947111 GCF_019279795.1 Protopterus annectens
GAAGGGAAGTGATGATTAGTGATCAGCAGTATGGTTTCATGCCAGGAAAGAGCACTACAGATGCGATGTTTGCTCTGAGAGTGTTGATGGAGAAGTACAGAGAAGGTCAGAAGGAGTTGCATTGTGTCTTTGTGGATTTAGAGAAAGCATATGACAGGGTGCCTAGAGAGGAGTTGTGGTATTGTATGAGGAAGTCGGGAGTGTCAGAAAAGTATGTAAGAGTGGTACAGGATATGTAGGAGGGTAGTGTGACAGTGGTGAGGTCTGCGGTGGGAGTGACGGATGCGTTTAAGGTAGAGGTGGGATTACATCAAGGATCAGCTCTGAGCCCTTTCTTATTTGCAATGGTGATGGACAGGTTGACAGACGAGATCAGACAGGAGTCCCCGTGGACTATGATGTTTGCAGATGACATTGTGATCTGTAGTGAGAGTAGGGAACAGGTGGAGTAGACCCTGGAGAGGTGGAGATATGCTCCAGAGAGAAGAGGAATGAAGGTCAGCAGGACTAAGACAGAATATATGTGTGTGAATGAGAGGGAGGATAGAGGAATGGTGAGGATGCAGGGAGCAGAGTTGGCGAAGTTGGATGAGTTTAAGTACTTGGGACTGACAGTTCAGAGTAATGGTGAGTGTGGAAGAGAGGTGAAGAAGAGAGTACAGGCAAGATGGAGTGGGTGGAGAAGAGTGCCAAGAGTGATTTGTAAAAGACGAGTACCAGTAAGAGTGAAAGGGAAGGTCTACAAGAGGGTAGTGAGACCAGCTATGTTATATGGGTTGGAGACAGTGGCATTGACAAAAAGGCAGGAGTCAGAGCTTGACGTGACAGAGTTGAAGATGTTAAGATTTGCACTGGGTGTGACGAGGATGGACAGGATTAGGAATAAGTATATTAGAGGGTCAGCCCAGGTTGGAAGGTTTGGAGACAAAGCAAGAGAGGCAAGATTACGTTGGTTTGGACATGTGCTGAAGAGGGATGCAGAGTA
This sequence comes from Protopterus annectens, assembly GCF_019279795.1. NCBI lineage: Eukaryota > Metazoa > Chordata > Ceratodontiformes > Protopteridae > Protopterus > Protopterus annectens. Next base: position 1,490,943,298 of record NC_056732.1, read on the forward strand.
TATTGGGAAAAAGATGCTAAGGATGAAGCTGCCAGGTAACAGGAAAAGAGGAAGGCCTAAGATGAGGTTTATGGATGTGGTGAGAGAGGACATGCAGGTGGTTGGTGTGACAGAGCAAGATGCAGAGGACAGGAAGAAATGGAAACAGATGATCCGCTGTGGCGACCCCTAACGGGAGCAGCCGAAAGAAGAAACAGAAGAAAATTAGATGAGGAAAAGTAATAAAGAGGACATAGAAGAAGGTACTGAAATAAGTGATGTACAAGACATACATTTGGAGGAAGTAAAAGAAAAAAGGAATTCTACTGCTAAAAGGGTAAAGACATAAAAAGAAAAAATAAAGGGAAAAGTACAAATGAAAAAATAAAGGAAATAGATGAAAAAGAATATGGGTAAAAGTACAAATGAAAAAAGAATGGCAATAGTTGAAAAAGAATATATACAACTAATGATTGGGGGTTGGTATAATGGTTAAGGTGTTTGACTCAAAGACACAAGGTACTGTGTTTAATTCTCAACTTTGGAAGGGAAATTGGCTAGGCTTAGAATGGCCTATTAATAAAGCTAGCCTAGTAATTAGTTATGAATTTATGAAACCATGAATCTAAGGAAATGGAAAATGAAAATTTTTAAAGTGGTTTCCGTAAATGTGAATAGTATTAAGAACATAGTAAGAATAGGGCTTTTGGAGTCGTACAATTCATGTGATGTACATGTAATTATAGTAGAAGACACAACACTTTTAACAAATGAAGAAAGATTACAAACACAGAAACTATGGGAGGAAAGATAATCTGGAATTTGGGAAATGAGAGATGTTCTGGGATAGCCGTTGTGTTGTTGTTGTCTTTCGGCTTTTCCCGGTTAGGGTTCGCCACAGTGGAACTCCGGTCCACTAATGATTGGCAGTAGATTTTCACAAACGCCGAGGTGCCAGCTCGACATTCAATCTTCAACAAAGGCACGCCCATTTCCGCATGTCTTTTGAATGCCCACCCAACCATGGGGAGGACATGCAGACTCCACACAGAAGGCACTCCCCACACTCCAGCTGAGAATCGAACACGAGAACCTCTTGCTGTGAGGCAACAACGCTACCGCTGCACCACCTCGGCTGGTTGTGTAGAAATACAGTAAAGATATTAGATTTAACTTCAGCAAAAATGGGAAGATTAACCATTGTAGATTTAAAATGGAAAGAACTAGTACTGTATATAGAACTATAACATTATAAGCTTATACCAAATGTAAAGAAGAGGAAACCTTACTTCATCAGATTTTAGACTATGTAGTGATAAATATGAATATAACCACAACAGCAGACTTTAACTGTGATTTAAAAGGCAAGCGTAAAAAGAAAGGAATTGATATAAGAAAAATGTTAGAAGTTACGTTAAAACTTTAAGAGGAAAATTCATGGATGTACAAAAGGGCTATGCATGGAACCGAAACAGACTATGTTATAGTATCTGAAGGTTTAATTATAGGAGAAGGGAAAGTAGTGGCAACAGGATTTTCTGATCATCTTGCAATATGGAAAACAAGAAATATATGAAATAGACAAAGGAATAAAAAGAATAAATTAGAAAGCATGGAATGAATGAGGAACAAGATTAGTAATACAGTTGTTTTAAGATCATATTACAATGAGAACAGTCTATAAACATTGGTCTGAATGGTGGATATTTAAGGAAAAATATAAAAAATGTTTTTTTTTTTTTTTTTTACAGTGGCAATATGATGTGAGAAAAGTAGAGAAAGAAAAATATAAACCAAGAGGAAACTTCGCAGAGTGGAGGGTGTGATGTCCACACCCTGAATTATGTTATGCACCTAGTGCACTAATAAAAATCGAACTGTAAAATACATACTACAAAATAATAAAAAAAGAAAATAATAGGTAGTCCACAGTTGAGTTAAAAATGGAATATCCTTTATTGACACACACAAAGAAGTGATACTAGTTGGGTATAATGAAAAGCATCAAAACATCCATTACTTATATAAAATCAGGTTATATAGAGCAAGGGAGTGGTTACAGAAGGTGGTTCTGTTAAGAGCTATAAAAGCATTAAACTCATTCCTTTAACCAAGTCCCCCTTCCCCTTAACACCATAGTGTAAAGTAAGACTGTGCTACCTTAGAACTGAAACTAAAAAACTAGAGACAAATTAAATTTTATAACATAACAGCTTAAAGGCTAACCTACTAATCCAAACTTTATGACCCAAGAAACTAACTCACTAACAAAATGACTAATTAACTAACAAAAAGATCTGTCGCTAGACATCTATCCGAATAAATATTATTACTTATAAACTAAAACACTTTTAACAAAGATCACTTTCGTACCAAATACTAATTGATTAATACTGACATTACATGCTAATATTGTTAAAACAAATATCAAACATTGTAAATATTTCACAATGAAAATAACTGACATTGGTCCACTCATTCAAACTAAGTGCTTTCTTAGTTAGATGCCACACTTGAACAGACCCTCAGGGCTTTAACGCTTTTTTTTTTTTTAACATTTTTCATTGTATTTCCGCCTTAGCAATTATAGCTATGGTTTTCAGCCTATTTAAGTGTTCACGTATAGATTTATACAAGTGTTCATTAACATTAGGATATGATTTTTTACACACAAACCTGATGAAATATTTATTTGGTAAGAAATCAATCTTTGCTAAAAGTGTTTCAGTTTATAAGTATTAATATTTATTCTGATAGATGTCTAGTGGTAGACCCTTTTGTTAGTTAATTAGTTAGTCATTTTGTTAGTGAGTTAGTTTCTTAATTATTAAAAGTTTGGATTAGTAGGTTAGCCTTAATAAGTTGTTCTTACATATTTTAATTTGTCTCTAGCTTTTTAGTTTCAGTTCTAAGGTAGCACAGTCTCTGTTTACACTATGGTGTTAAAGGAAGGGGATTTTAAAGGAATTAGTTTAATGCTTTTATTGCTCTTAACAGAACCACCCTCTGTAACCACTCCCTTGCTCCAAATAACCTGATTATATATAAATAATGAATGTTTGTGATGCTTTTCATTATAGCCAACTAAGATCACTTGTTTGTGTGTTTCATTAAAGGATACTACATTTTTAACTCAACTGTGGACTACCTACTATTTTCTATTTTATTATTTTGTAGTACGTATTTTACAGTTTGATTTTTATTAGTGAACTAGGTGCATAACATAATTCAAGGAATGAACTTCACACCCTCCACACTGTAAAGTTTCTTCTTGGTTTGTTTTTGACCCAGTATAGGTTGCATACTGGGTTTTCAGTGACTTTGAGGGATTCCACAGATTTTTCTTTTTGCGTAAAGAAAAATAAAAAAATATATAAATGATGCAATGAAAAATTTAGAACATAATGATAGAAAGTACTTTGAAAAATAATTATGTAAAGTAAAGAAAAATACAAGAATTGTTATGTAAGCAATGATACTTTTACAAGGAAAAAAGTAGTAGTATTGAGTTACTTAAGAAGATTAGTAAAGGAAGACGGTAGTGAAATGACAGAAATAAAAATGTAAAAAGAAAAATAGAAAGAGCTCAGAAAAAGATTATGAATACTGTAATACTCTAAGCACAAGAAATGTTTAAAGAAAAAAGAAAGTAGTGCAAAAAACATGGAAAGTAAAAAGGTTAACAAAAAAAGAGAATAAAGAGTTGGAAAAGGAGAGTTCTTTAACTGGAGACCAATAGTATTGGATAATAATGATTATAAAATCTTTATGAAAATACAAAAGATTTGAAACTAAAATAGAAAATATTATGGAAGATACTTATATATAGTAAAAT